>NC_139154.1:27288108-27308108 GCF_964270905.1 Leucopleurus acutus
CCTAACCCTAACCCTAACCCTAACCCTAACCCTAACCCTAACCCTAACCCTAACCCTAACCCTAACCCTAACCCTAACCCTAACCCTAACCCTAACCCTAACCCTAACCCTAACCCTAACCCTAACCCTAACCCTAACCCTAACCCTAACCCTAACCCTAACCCTAACCCTAACCCTAACCCTAACCCTAACCCTAACCCTAACCCTAACCCTAACCCTAACCCTAACCCTAACCCTAACCCTAACCCTAACCCTAACCCTAACCCTAACCCTAACCCTAACCTAACCCTAACCCTAACCCTAACCCTAACCCTAACCCTAACCCTAACCCTAACCCTAACCCTAACCCTAACCCTAACCCTAACCCTAACCCTAACCCTAACCCTAACCCTAACCCCTAACCCTAACCCTAACCCTAACCCTAACCCTAACCCTAACCCTAACCCTAACCCTAACCCTAACCCTAACCCTAACCCTAACCCTAACCCTAACCCTAACCCTAACCCTAACCCTAACCCTAACCCTAACCCTAACCCTAACCCTAACCCTAACCCTAACCCTAACCCCTAACCCTAACCCTAACCCTAACCCTAACCCTAACCCTAACCCTAACCCTAACCCTAACCCTAACCCTAAACCCCTAACCCTAACCCTAACCCTAACCCTAACCCTAACCCTAACCCTAACCCTAACCCTAACCCTAACCCTAACCCTAACCCTAACCCCTAACCCTAACCCTAACCCTAACCCTAACCCTAACCCTAACCCTAACCCTAACCCTAACCCTAACCCTAACCCTAACCCTAACCCTAGGCCCTCACACGTATGCTCCCCCTAAACCGTTGTCATACCCTCACGTGGACCCTAAACAGTCCCCGTCCCCTAACCCTAACCCTAGCCCGAACCCTAACACTAGCCCTTCCCCGAAGCCTTCCCCTCACCCGTCCCCTAATCCTATCCCGTACGCTCACACTAACCCACGCCCTCACACGTACGCTCCCCCTAAACCCTTGTCGTACCCTCACCTGGACCCTAAACAGTCCCCATCCCCTAACCCTAACCCCAGCCCGAACCCTAAGCCTTACCCTTCCCCGAAGCCTGCCCCTCACCCGTCCGCTAATCCTAACCCGTACGCTCACACTAACCCGCGCCCTCACACGTACGCTCCCCCTAAACCGTTGTGGTACCCTCACCTGGACCCTAAACCGTCCCCATCCCCTAAACCTAACCCTAGCCCGAACCCTAACCCTAACCCTTCCCCGAAGCCTTCCCCTCACCCGTCCCCTAATACTAACCCGTACGCTCACACTAACCCACGCCCTCACACGTACGCTCCCCCTAAACCCTTGTCGTACCCTCACCTGGACCCTAAACAGTCCCCATCCCCTAACCCTAACCCTAGCCCGAACCCTAAGCCTTCCCCTTCCCCGAAGCCTTCCCCTCACCCGTCCGCTAATCCTAACCCGTACGCTCACACTAACCCGCGGCCTCACACGTACGCTCCCCGTAAACCGTTGTGGTACCCTCACCTGGACCCTAAACCGTCCCCGTCCCCTAAACCTAACCCTAGCCCGAACCCTAACCCTAACCCTTCCCCGAAGCCTTCCCCTCACCCGTCCCCTAATCCTAACACGTACGGTCACACTAACCTGCGCCCTCACACGTACGCTCCCCCTAAACCGTTGTCGTACCCTCATCTGGACCCTAAACCGTCCCCGTCCCCTAACCATAACCCTAGCCCGAACCCTAACCCTAACCCTTCCCCGAAGCCTTCCCCTCACCCATCCCCTAATCCTACCCCATACGCTCACACTAACCCGCGCCCTAGCACGTACGCTCCCTCTAAACCGTTGTCGTACCCTCACCTGGACCCTAAACCGTCCCCGAACCCTTACCCTAACGCTAGCCCGAACCCTAAACCTAACCCTTCCACGAAGCCTTCCCCTCATCCGTCCCCTAATCCTAACCCGTACGCTCACACTAACCCACACCCTCACACGTATGCTCCCCCTAAACCGTTGTTGTACTCTCACATGGACCCTAAACAGTCCCCGTCCCCTAACCCTAACCCTAGCCTGAAACCTAACCCTAACACTTCCCCGAAGCCTTCCCCTCACCCATCCCCTAATCCTACCCCATACGCTCACACTAACCCGCGCCCTCACACGTAAGCTCCCCCTAAACCGTTGTCGTACCCTCACCTGGACCCTAAACCATCCCCGACCCCTTACGCGAACCCTAGCCCGAACCCTAAACCTAACCCTTGCACGAAGCCTTCCACTCACCCGTCCCCTAATCCTAACCCGTAGGCTCACACTAACCCGCGCCCTCACACGTACGCTCCCCCTAAACCGTTGTCGTACCCTCACTGGGACCCTAAACCGTCCCCGTCACCTAACCCTAACCCTAGCCCAAACCCTAATCCTAACACTTCCCCGAAGCCTTCCCCTCACCCGTCCCCTAATCCTAACCCGTACGCTCACACTAACCCGCGCCCTCACACGTACGCTCCCCCTAAACCGTTGTCGTACCCTCACCTGGACCCTAAACCGTCCCCGACCCCTTACGCGAACCCTAGCCCGAACACTAAACCTAACCCTTCCACGAAGCCTTCCCCTCACCCGTCCTCTAATCCTAACCCGTAGGCTCACACTAACCCGCGCCCTCACACGTACGCTCCCCCTAAACCGTTGTCGTACCCTCACTGGGACCCTAAACCGTCCCCGTCTCCTAACCCTAACCCTAGCCCGAACCCTAACCCTAACCCTTCCCCGAAGCCTTCCCCTCACCTGTCCCCTAATCCTAACCCGTACGCTCACACTAACCCGCGCCCTCACACGTACGCTCCTCCTAAACCGTAGTCGTACCCTCACGTGGACCTTAAACCGTCCCCGACCCCTAACCCTAACCCTAGCCCGAACCCTAAACCTAACCCTTCCACGAAGCCTTCCCCTCACCCGTTCCCTAATCCTAACCCGTACGCTCACACTAACCCGCGCCCTCACACGTACGCTCCCCCTAAACCATTGTCGTACCCTCACCTTGACCCTAAACCGTCCCCGTCCCCTAACCCTAACCCTAGCCCGAACCCTAACCCTAACCCTTCCCCGAAGCCTTCCCCTCACCCGTCCCCTAATCCTAACCCGTACGCTCTCACTAACCCACGCTCTCACACGTACGCTCCCCCTAAACCATTGTCGTACCATCACCTGGACCTTAAACCGTCCCCGTCCCCTAACCCTAACCGTAGCCCGAACCCTAACCCTAACCCTTCCCCGAAGCCTTCCCCTCACCCGTCCCCTAATCCTAAGCCGTACGCTCACACTAATCCGCGACCTCACACGTACGCTCCCCCTAAACCGTTGTCTACCCTCACCTGGACCCTAAACCGTCCCCGTCCCCTAACCCTAACCCTAGCCGGAACCCTAACCCTAACCATTCCCCGAAGCCTTCCCCTCACCCGTCCCCTAATCGTAACCCGTACGCTCACACTAACCCGCGCCCTCACACGTACGCTCCCCCTATACCGTTGTCGTACCCTCACCTGGACCCTAAACCGTCCCCGTCCCCTAACCCTAACCCTAGCCCGAACCCTAACTCTAACCCTTCCCCGAAGCCTTCCCCTCACCCGTCCCCTAATCCTAACCCGTATGCTCACACTAACCCGCGCCCTCACACGTACGCTCCCCCTAAACCATGGTTGTACCCTCACCTGGACCCTATACCATCCCGTCCCCTAAACCTAACCCTACCCGGAACCCTAAACCGAACCCTTCCCCGAAACCTTCCCCTCAACCGTCCCCTAATCCGAACCAGTATGCTCACACTAACCCACGCCCTCACACGTACGCTCCCCCTAAACCGTTGTCGTACCCTCACTTGGACCCTAAACAGTCCCCGTCCCCTAACCCTAACCCTAGCCCGAACCCTAACCCTAACACTTCCCTGAAGCCTTCCCCTCACCCTTCCCCTAATCCTAACCTGTACGCTCACACAAACCCACACCTTCACACGTACGCTCCCCCTAAACCGTTGTCGTACCCTCACCTGGACCCTAAACCGTCCCCGTCCCCTAACCCTAACCCTAGCCCGAACCCTAACCCTAACCCTTCCCCGAAGCCTTCCCCTCACCCGTTCCCTAATCCTAACCCGTACGCTCACACTAACACACGCCCTCACACGTACGCGCCACGTAAACCGTTGTCGTACCCTCACCTGGACCCTAAACCGTCCCCGAACCCTTACCCTAACGCTAGCCCGAACCCTAAACCTAACCCTTCCACGAAGCCTTCCCCTCATCCGTCCCCTAATCCTAACCCGTACGCTCACACTAACCCACACCCTCACACGTATGCTCCCCCTAAACCGTTGTTGTACTCTCACCTGGACCCTAAACAGTCCCCGTCCCCTAACCCTAACCCTAGCCTGAAACCTAACCCTAACACTTCCCCGAAGCCTTCCCCTCACCCATCCCCTAATCCTACCCCATACGCTCACACTAACCCACGCCCTCACACGTACGCTCCCCCTAAACCGTTGTCGTACCCTCACCTGGACCCTAAACCGTCCCCGACCCCTTACGCGAACCCTAGCCCGAACCCTAAACCTAACACTTGCACGAAGCCTTCCACTCACCCGTCCCCTAATCCTAACCCGTAGGCTCACACTAACCCGCGCCCTCACACGTACGCTCCCCCTAAACCGTTGTCGTACCCTCACCGGGACCCTAAACCGTCCCCGTCCCCTAACCCTAACCCTAGCCCAAACCCTAATCCTAACACTTCCCCGAAGCCTTCCCCTCACCCGTCCCCTAATCCTAACCCGTACGCTCACACTAACCCGCGCCCTCACACGTACGCTCCCCCTAAACCGTTGTCGTACGCTCACCTGGACCCTAAACCGTCCCCGACCCCTTACGCGAACCCTAGCCCGAACACTAAACCTAACCCTTCCACGAAGCCTTCCACTCACCCGTCCCCTAATCCTAACCCGTATGCTCAGACTAACCGGCGCCCTCACATGTACGCTCCCCCTAAACCGTTGTCTTACCCTCACCTGGACCCTAAACCTTCCCCTTTCCCTAACCCTAACCCTAGCCCGAACCCTAACCCTAACCCTTCCCCGAAGCCTTCCCCTCACCCGTCCCCTAATCCTAACCCGAACGCTCACACTAACCGGCGCCCTCACACGTACGCTCCCCCTAAAACGTTATCGTACCCTCACCTGGACCCTAAACCGTCCCCGTCCCCTAACCCTAACCCTAGCCCGAACCCTAAGCCTAACTCTTCCCCGAAGCCTTCCCCTCACCCGTCCCCTAATCCTAACACGTACGCTCACACTAACCCACGCCCTCACACGTATGCTCCCCCTAAACCGTTGTCGTACCCTCACCTGGACCCTAAACTGTCCCCGTCCCCTAACCCTAACCCTAGCCCGAACCCTAACCCTAACACTTCCTTGAAGTCTTCGCCTCACCCGTCCCCTAATCCTAACCCGTACGCTCACACTAACCCGCTCCCTCACTCGTACGCTCCCCCTAAACCGTTATCGTACCCTCACCTGGACCCTAAACCGTCCCCGTCCCCTAACCCTAACCCTAGCCCGAACCCTAACCCTAACCCTTCCCCGAAGCCTTCCCCTCACCCGTCCCCTAATCCTAACCCGTACGCTCACACTAACCCGCGCACGCACACGTACGCTCCCCCTAAACCGTTGTCATACCCTCACCTGGACCCTAAACCGTCCCCGTCCCCTAACCCTAACGCTAGCCCGAACCCTAACCCTAACCCTTCCCCGAAGCCTTCCCCTCACCCGTCCCCTAATCCTAACCCGTAGGCTCACACTAACCCGCGCCCTCACACGTACGCTCCCCCTAAACCGTTGTCGTACCCTCACCTGGACCCTAAACCGTCCCCGTCCCCTAACCCTAACCCTAGCCCGAACCCTAACCCTAACACTTCCCCGAAGCCTTCCCCTCACCCGTCCCCTAATCCTAACCCGTACGCTCACACTAACCCGCGCCCTCACACGTACGCTCCCCCTAAACCGTTGTCGTACCCTCACCTGGACCCTAAACCTTCCCCGTCCCCTAACCCTAACCCTAGCCTGAACCCTAACCCTAACCCTTCCCCGAAGCCTTCCCCTCACCCGTTCCCTAATCCTAACCCGTACGCTCACACTAACACACGCCCTCACACGTACGCGCCCCGTAAACCGTTGTCGTACCCTCACCTGGACCCTAAACCGTCCCCGTCCCCTAACCCTAACCCTAGCCCGAACCCTAACCCTAACCCTTCCCCGAAGCCTTCCCCTCATCCGTCCCCTAATCCTAATCCGTACGCTCACACTAACCCACGCCCTCACACGTACGTTCCCCCAAAACCGTTTTCGTACCCTCACCTGGACCCTAAACTGTCCCCGTCCCCTAAACCTAACCCTACACCGAACCCTAAACCTTACACTACCCCGAAACCTTCCCCTCAACCGTCCCCTAATCCGAACCCGTATGCTCACAATAAACCGCGCCCTCACACGTACGCTCCCCCTAAACCGTTGTCGTACCCTCACTTGGACCCTAAACCGTCCCCGTCCCCTAACCCTAACCGTAGCCCGAACCCTAACCCTAACACTTCCCCGAAGCCTTCCCCTCACCCGTCCCCTAATCCTAACCCGTACGCACACAGAAACCCGCGCCCTCACACGTAGGCTCCCCCTAAACCGTTGTCGTGCCCTAACCTGGACCCTAAACCGTCCCCGTCCCCTAACCCTAACCCTAGCCCGAACCCTAACCCTAACCCTTCCCCGAAGCCTTCCACTCACCCGTCCCCTAATCCTAACCCGTATGCTCAGACTAACCGGGGCCCTCACATGTACGCTCCCCCTAAACCGTTGTCTTACCCTCACCTGGACCCTAAACCTTCCCCTTTCTCTAACCCTAACCCTAGCCCGAACCCTAAACCTAACCCTTCCCCGAAGCTTTCCCCTCACCCGTCCCCTAATCCTAACCCGTAGGCTCACACTAACCCACGCCCTCACACGTACGCTCCCCCTAAACCGTTGTCGTACCCTCACCTGGACCCTAAACAGTCCCCGTCCCCTAAACCTAACCGTAGACCGAACCCTAACCCTAACCCTTCCCCGAAGCCTTCCCCTCACCCGTCCCCTAATCCTAACCCGTACGCTCACACTAACCCAGGCCCTCACACGTATGCTCCCCCTAAACCGTTGTCATACCCTCACCTGGACCCTAAACAGTCCCCGTCCCCTAACCCTAACCCTAGCCCGAACCCTAACACTAACCCTTCCCCGAAGCCTTCCCCTCACCCGTCCCCTAATCCTAACCCGTAGGCTCACACTAACCCGCGCCCTCACACGTACGCTCCCCCTAAACCGTTGTCGTACCCTCACCTGGACCCTAAACCGTCCCCGTCCCCTAACCCTAACCCTAGCCCGAAACCTAACCCTAACACTTCCCCGAAGCCTTCCCCTCACCCGTCCCCTAATCCTAACCCGTACGCTCACACTAACCCGCGCCCTCACACGTACGCTCCCCCTAAACCGTTGTCGTACCCTCACCTGGACCCTAAACCGTCCCCGTCCCCTAACCCTAACCCTAGCCTGAACCCTAACCCTAACCCTTCCCCGAAGCCTTCCCCTCACCCGTTCCCTAATCCTAACCCGTACGCTCACACTAACACACGCCCTCACACGTACGCGCCCCGTAAACCGTTGTCGTACCCTCACCTGGACCCTAAACCGTCCCCGTCCCCTAACCCTAACCCTAGCCCGAACCCTAACCCTAACCCTTCCCCGAAGCCTTCCCCTCATCCGTCCCCTAATCCTAATCCTTACGCTCACACTAACCCACGCCCTCACACGTACGTTCCCCCAAAACCGTTTTCGTACCCTCACCTGGACCCTAAACTGTCCCCGTCCCCTAAACCTAACCCTACACCGAACCCTAAACCTTACACTACCCCGAAACCTTCCCCTCAACCGTCCCCTAATCCGAACCCGTATGCTCACAATAAACCGCGCCCTCACACGTACGCTCCCCCTAAACCGTTGTCGTACCCTCACTTGGACCCTAAACCGTCCCCGTCCCCTAACCCTAACCGTAGCCCGAACCCTAACCCTAACACTTCCCCGAAGCCTTCCCCTCACCCGTCCCCTAATCCTAACCCGTACGCACACAGAAACCCGCGCCCTCACACGTAGGCTCCCCCTAAACCGTTGTCGTGCCCTCACCTGGACCCTAAACCGTCCCCGTCCCCTAACCCTAACCCTAGCCCGAACCCTAACCCTAACCCTTCCCCGAAGCCTTCCACTCACCCGTCCCCTAATCCTAACCCGTATGCTCAGACTAACCGGCGCCCTCACATGTACGCTCCCCCTAAACCGTTGTCTTACCCTCACTTGGACCCTAAACCTTCCCCTTTCTCTAACCCTAACCCTAGCCCGAACCCTAAACCTAACCCTTCCCCGAAGCTTTCCCCTCACCCGTCCCCTAATCCTAACCCGTAGGCTCACACTAACCCACGCCCTCACACGTACGCTCCCCCTAAACCGTTGTCGTACCCTCACCTGGACCCTAAACAGTCCCCGTCCCCTAAACCTAACCGTAGACCGAACCCTAACCCTAACCCTTCCCCGAAGCCTTCCCCTCACCCGTCCCCTAATCCTAACCCGTACGCTCACACTAACCCAGGCCCTCACACGTATGCTCCCCCTAAACCGTTGTCATACCCTCACCTGGACCCTAAACAGTCCCCGTCCCCTAACCCTAACCCTAGCCCGAACCCTAACACTAACCCTTCCCCGAAGCCTTCCCCTCACCCGTCCCCTAATCCTAACCCATACGCTCACACTAACCCACGCCCTCACACGTACGCTCCCCCTAAACTGTTGTCGTACCCTCACCTGGACCCTAAACAGTCCCCATCCCCTAACCCTAACCCTAGCCCGAACCCTAAGCCTTACCCTTCCCCGAAGCCTTCCCCTCACCCGTCCGCTAATCCTAACCCGTACGCTCACACTAACCCGCGCCCTCACACGTACGCTCCCCCTAAACCGTTGTGGTACCCTCACCTGGACCCTAAACCGTCCCCGTCCCCTAAACCTAACCCTAGCCCGAACCCTAACCCTAACCCTTCCCCGAAGCCTTCCCCTCACCCGTCCCCTAATCCTAACCCGTACGGTCACACTAACCCGCGCCCTCACACGTACGCTCCCCCTAAACCGTTGTCGTACCCTCATCTGGACCCTAAATCGTCCCCGTCCTCTAACCATAACCCTAGCTCGAACCCTAACCCTAACCCTTCCCCGAAGCCTTCCCCTCACCCGTCCCCTAATCCTAACCCATACGCTCACACTAACCCCCACCCTCGCTCGTACGCTCCCCCTAAACCATTGTCGTACCCTCACCTGGACCCTAAACCGTCCCCGAACCCTTACCCTAACACTAGCCCGAACCCTAAACCTAACCCTTCCACGAAGCCTTCCCCTCACCCGTCCCCTAATCCTAACCCGTACGCTCACACTAACCCGCGCCCTCACACGTACGCTCCCCCTAAACCGTTGTCGTACCCTCACCTGGACCCTAAACCGTCCCCGTCCCCTAACCCTAACCCTAGCCCGAACCCTAACCCTAACCCTTCCCCGAAGCCTTCCACTCACCCGTCCCCTAATCCTAACCCGTATGCTCAGACTAACCGGGGCCCTCACATGTACGCTCCCCCTAAACCGTTGTCTTACCCTCACCTGGACCCTAAACCTTCCCCTTTCTCTAACCCTAACCCTAGCCCGAACCCTAAACCTAACCCTTCCCCGAAGCTTTCCCCTCACCCGTCCCCTAATCCTAACCCGTAGGCTCACACTAACCCACGCCCTCACACGTACGCTCCCCCTAAACCGTTGTCGTACCCTCACCTGGACCCTAAACAGTCCCCGTCCCCTAAACCTAACCGTAGACCGAACCCTAACCCTAACCCTTCCCCGAAGCCTTCCCCTCACCCGTCCCCTAATCCTAACCCGTACGCTCACACTAACCCAGGCCCTCACACGTATGCTCCCCCTAAACCGTTGTCATACCCTCACCTGGACCCTAAACAGTCCCCGTCCCCTAACCCTAACCCTAGCCCGAACCCTAACACTAACCCTTCCCCGAAGCCTTCCCCTCACCCGTCCCCTAATCCTAACCCGTAGGCTCACACTAACCCGCGCCCTCACACGTACGCTCCCCCTAAACCGTTGTCGTACCCTCACCTGGACCCTAAACCGTCCCCGTCCCCTAACCCTAACCCTAGCCCGAAACCTAACCCTAACACTTCCCCGAAGCCTTCCCCTCACCCGTCCCCTAATCCTAACCCGTACGCTCACACTAACCCGCGCCCTCACACGTACGCTCCCCCTAAACCGTTGTCGTACCCTCACCTGGACCCTAAACCGTCCCCGTCCCCTAACCCTAACCCTAGCCTGAACCCTAACCCTAACCCTTCCCCGAAGCCTTCCCCTCACCCGTTCCCTAATCCTAACCCGTACGCTCACACTAACACACGCCCTCACACGTACGCGCCCCGTAAACCGTTGTCGTACCCTCACCTGGACCCTAAACCGTCCCCGTCCCCTAACCCTAACCCTAGCCCGAACCCTAACCCTAACCCTTCCCCGAAGCCTTCCCCTCATCCGTCCCCTAATCCTAATCCTTACGCTCACACTAACCCACGCCCTCACACGTACGTTCCCCCAAAACCGTTTTCGTACCCTCACCTGGACCCTAAACTGTCCCCGTCCCCTAAACCTAACCCTACACCGAACCCTAAACCTTACACTACCCCGAAACCTTCCCCTCAACCGTCCCCTAATCCGAACCCGTATGCTCACAATAAACCGCGCCCTCACACGTACGCTCCCCCTAAACCGTTGTCGTACCCTCACTTGGACCCTAAACCGTCCCCGTCCCCTAACCCTAACCGTAGCCCGAACCCTAACCCTAACACTTCCCCGAAGCCTTCCCCTCACCCGTCCCCTAATCCTAACCCGTACGCACACAGAAACCCGCGCCCTCACACGTAGGCTCCCCCTAAACCGTTGTCGTGCCCTCACCTGGACCCTAAACCGTCCCCGTCCCCTAACCCTAACCCTAGCCCGAACCCTAACCCTAACCCTTCCCCGAAGCCTTCCACTCACCCGTCCCCTAATCCTAACCCGTATGCTCAGACTAACCGGCGCCCTCACATGTACGCTCCCCCTAAACCGTTGTCTTACCCTCACTTGGACCCTAAACCTTCCCCTTTCTCTAACCCTAACCCTAGCCCGAACCCTAAACCTAACCCTTCCCCGAAGCTTTCCCCTCACCCGTCCCCTAATCCTAACCCGTAGGCTCACACTAACCCACGCCCTCACACGTACGCTCCCCCTAAACCGTTGTCGTACCCTCACCTGGACCCTAAACAGTCCCCGTCCCCTAAACCTAACCGTAGACCGAACCCTAACCCTAACCCTTCCCCGAAGCCTTCCCCTCACCCGTCCCCTAATCCTAACCCGTACGCTCACACTAACCCAGGCCCTCACACGTATGCTCCCCCTAAACCGTTGTCATACCCTCACCTGGACCCTAAACAGTCCCCGTCCCCTAACCCTAACCCTAGCCCGAACCCTAACACTAACCCTTCCCCGAAGCCTTCCCCTCACCCGTCCCCTAATCCTAACCCATACGCTCACACTAACCCACGCCCTCACACGTACGCTCCCCCTAAACTGTTGTCGTACCCTCACCTGGACCCTAAACAGTCCCCATCCCCTAACCCTAACCCTAGCCCGAACCCTAAGCCTTACCCTTCCCCGAAGCCTTCCCCTCACCCGTCCGCTAATCCTAACCCGTACGCTCACACTAACCCGCGCCCTCACACGTACGCTCCCCCTAAACCGTTGTGGTACCCTCACCTGGACCCTAAACCGTCCCCGTCCCCTAAACCTAACCCTAGCCCGAACCCTAACCCTAACCCTTCCCCGAAGCCTTCCCCTCACCCGTCCCCTAATCCTAACCCGTACGGTCACACTAACCCGCGCCCTCACACGTACGCTCCCCCTAAACCGTTGTCGTACCCTCATCTGGACCCTAAATCGTCCCCGTCCTCTAACCATAACCCTAGCTCGAACCCTAACCCTAACCCTTCCCCGAAGCCTTCCCCTCACCCGTCCCCTAATCCTAACTCATACGCTCACACTAACCCCCACCCTCGCTCGTACGCTCCCCCTAAACCATTGTCGTACCCTCACCTGGACCCTAAACCGTCCCCGAACCCTTACCCTAACACTAGCCCGAACCCTAAACCTAACCCTTCCACGAAGCCTTCCCCTCACCCGTCCCCTAATCCTAACCCGTACGCTCACACTAACCCGCGCCCTCACACGTACGCTCCCCCTAAACCGTTGTCGTACCCTCACCTGGACCCTAAACCGTCCCCGTCCCCTAACCCTAACCCTAGCCCGAACCCTAACCCTAACCCTTCCCCGAAGCCTTCCACTCACCCGTCCCCTAATCCTAACCCGTACGCTCACACTAACACGCGCCCTCACACGTACGCTCCCCCTAAACCGTTGTCGTACCCTCACCTGGACCCTAAACCGTCCCCGTCCCCTAACCCTAACCCTAGCCCGAACCCTAACCCTAACCCTTCCCCGAAGCTTTCCCCTCACCCGTCCCCTAATCCTAACCCGTACGCTCACACTAACCCACGCCCTCACACGTACGCTCCCCCTAAACCGTTGTCGTACCCTCACCTGGACCCTAAACAGTCCCCGTCCCCTAAACCTAACCCTAGACCGAACCCTAACCCTAAACCTTCCCCGAACCCTTCCCCTCACACGTCCCCTAATCCTAACCCGTACGCTCACACTAACCCAGGCCCTCACACGTACGCTCCCCCTAAACCGTTGTCATACCCTCACCTGGACCCTAAACAGTTCCCGTCCCCTAACCCTAACCCTAGCCCGAACCCTAACACTAACCCTTCCCCGAAGCCTTCCCCTCACCCGTCCCCTAATCCTAACCCATACGCTCACACTAACCCACGCCCTCACACGTACGCGCCCCCTAAACTGTTGTCGTACCCTCACCTGGACCCTAAACCGTCCCCGTCCCTTAACTCTAACCCTAGCCCGAACCCTAACCCTAACCCTTCCCCGAAGCCTTCCCCTCACCCGTCCCCTAATCCTAACCCGTACGCTCACACTAACCCGCGCCCTCACACGTACGCTCCCCCTAAACCGTGGCCGTACCCTCACCTGGACCCTAAACCATCCCCGTCCCCTAAACCTAACCCTACCCGGAACCCTAAACCGAACCCTTCCCCGAAACCTTCCCCTCAACCGTCCCCTAATCCGAACCAGTATGCTCACACTAACCCACGCCCTCACACGTACGCTCCCCCTAAACCGTTGTCGTACCCTCACTTGGACCCTAAACCGTCCCCGTCCCCTAACCCTAACCCTAGCCCGAACCCTAACCCTAACACTTCCCTGAAGCCTTCCCCTCACCCTTCCCCTAATCCTAACCTGTACGCTCACACAAACCCACACCTTCACACGTACGCTCCCCCTAAACCGTTGTAGTACCCTCACCTGGACCCTAAACCGTCCCCGTCCCCTAACCCTAACCCTAGCCCGAACCCTAACCCTAAACCTTCCCCGAAGCCTTCCCCTCACCCGTTCCCTAATCCTAACCCGTACGCTCACACTAATACACGCCCTCACACGTACGCGCCCCGTAAACTGTTGTCGTACCCTCACCTGGACCCTAAACCGTCCCCGTCCCCTAACCCTAACCCTAGCCCGAACCCTAACCCTAACCCTTCCCCGAAGCCTTCCCCTCATCCGTCCCCTAATCCTAATCCGTACGCTCACACTAACCCACGCCCTCACACGTACGTTCCCCCAAAACCGTTTTCGTACCCTCACCTGGACCCTAAACTGTCCCCGTCCCCTAAACCTAACCCTACACCGAACCCTAAACCTTACACTACCCCGAAACCTTCCCCTCAACCGTCCCCTAATCCGAACCCGTATGCTCACAGTAAACCGCGCCCTCACACGTACGCTCCCCCTAAACCGTTGTCGTACCCTCACTTGGACCCTAAACCGTCCCCGTCCCCTAACCCTAACCGTAGCCCGAACCCTAACCCTAACACTTCCCCGAAGCCTTCCCCTCACCCGTCCCCTAATCCTAACCCGTACGCTCACAGAAACCCGCGCCCTCACACGTAGGCTCCCCATAAACCGTTGTCGTGCCCTCACCTGGACCCTAAACCGTCCCCGTCCCCTAACCCTAACCCTAGCCCGAACCCTAACCCTAACCCTTCCCCGAAGCCTTCCACTCACCCGTCCCCTAATCCTAACCCGTACGCTCACACTAACCCGCGCCCTCACACGTACGCTCCCCCTAAACCGTTGTGGTACCCTCACCTGGACCCTAAACCGTCCCCGTCCCCTAAACCTAACCCTAGCCCGAACCCTAACCCTAACCCTTCCCCGAAGCCTTCCCCTCACCCGTCCCCTAATCCTAACCCGTACGGTCACACTAACCTGCGCCCTCACACGTACGCTCCCCCTAAACCGTTGTCGTACCCTCATCTGGACCCTAAACCGTCCCCGTCCCCTAACCATAACCCTAGCCCGAACCCTAACCCTAACCCTTCCCCGAAGCCTTCCCCTCAACCGTCCCCTAATCCTAACCCATACGCTCACACTAACCCCCACCCTCGCACGTACGCTCCCCCTAAACCATTGTCGTACCCTCACCTGGACCCTAAACCGTCCCCGTCCCCTAACCCTAACCCTAGCCCGAACCCTAACCCTAACCCTTCCCCGAAGCCTTCCCCTCACCCGTCCCCTAATCCTAACCCGTACGCTCTCACTAACCCACGCTCTCACACGTACGCTCCCCCTAAACCATTGTCGTACCCTCACCTGGACCTTAAACCGTCCCCGTCCCCTAACCCTAACCCAAACCCTAACCCTAAACCTAACACTTCCACGAAGCCTTCCCCTCACCCGTCCCCTAATCCTAACCCGTACGCTCACACTAACCCGCGCCCTCACACGTACGCTCCCCCTAAACCGTTGTCGTACCCTCACCTGGACCCTAAACCGTCCCCGTCCCCTAACCCTAACCCTAGCCCGAACCCTAACCCTAACCCTTCCCCGAAGCCTTCCCCTCACCCGTCCCCTAATCCTAAGCCGTACGCTCACACTAATCCACGACCTCACACGTACGCTCCCCCTAAACCGTTGTCTACCCTCACCTGGACCCTAAACCGTCCCCGTCCCCTAACCCTAACCCTAGCCGGAACCCTAACCCTAACCATTCCCCGAAGCCTTCCCCTCACCCGTCCCCTAATCGTAACCCGTACGCTCACACTAACCCGCGCCCTCACACGTACGCTTCCCCTAAACCGTTGTCGTACCCTCACCTGGACCCTAAACCATCCCCGTCCCCTAACCCTAACCCTAGCCCGAACCCTAACTCTAACCCTTCCCCGAAGCCTTCCCCTCAACCGTCCCCTAATCCTAAACCGTACGCTCACACTAACCCGCGCCCTCACATGTACGCGCCCCCTAAACTGTTGTCGTACCCTCACCTGGACCCTAAACCGTCCCCGTCCCTTAACTCTAACCCTAGCCCGAACCCTAACCCTAACACTTCCCCGAAGCCTTCCCCTCACCCGTTCCCTAATCCTAACCCGTACGCTCACACTAACACACGCCCTCACACGTACGCCCCCCGTAAACTGTTGTCGTACCCTCACCTGGACCCTAAACCGTCCCCGTCCCCTAACCCTAACCCTAGCCCGAACCCTAACCCTAACCCTTCCCCGAAGCCTTCCCCTCATCCGTCCCCTAATCCTAATCCGTACGCTCACACTAACCCACGCCCTCACACGTACGTTCCCCCAAAACCGTTTTCGTACCCTCACCTGGACCCTAAACTGTCCCCGTCCCCTAAACCTAACCCTACACCGAACCCTAAACCTTACACTACCCCGAAACCTTCCCCTCAACCGTCCCCTAATCCGAACCCGTATGCTTACAATAAACCGCGCCCTCACACGTACGCTCCCCCTAAACCGTTGTCGTACCCTCACTTGGACCCTAAACCGTCCCCGTCCCCTAACCCTAACCGTAGCCCGAACCCTAACCCTAACACTTCCCCGAAGCCTTCCCCTCTCCCGTCCCCTAATCCTAACCCGTACGCTCACAGAAACCCGCGCCCTCACACGTAGGCTCCCCATAAACCGTTGTCGTGCCCTCACCTGGACCCTAAACCGTCCCCGTCCCCTAACCCTAACCCTAGCCCGAACCCTAACCCTAACCCTTCCCCGAAGCCTTCCACTCACCCGTCCCCTAATCCTAACCCGTACGCTAAGACTAACCGGCGCCCTCACACGTACGCTCCCCCTAAACCGTTGTCTTACCCTCACCTGGACCCTAAACCGTCCCCTTTCCCTAACCCTAACCCTAGCCCGAACCCTAACCCTAACCCTTCCCCGAAGCCTTCCCCTCACCCGTCCCCTAATCCTAACCCGAACGCTCACACTAACCGGCGCCCTCACACGTACGCTCCCCCTAAAACGTTATCGTACCCTCACCTGGACCCTAAACCATCCCCGTCCCCTAACCCTAACCCTAGCCTGAACTCTAACCCTAACCCTTCCCCAAAGCCTTCCCCTCACCCGTCCCCTAATCCTAACCCGTACGCTCACACTAACCCGTGCCCTCACACGTACGCTCCCCCTAAACCGCTGTCGTACCCTCACCTGGACCCTAAACCGTCCCCGTCCCCTAACACTAACCGTAGCCCGAACCCTAAACCTAACCCTACCCCGAAGCCTTCCCCTCACCCGTCCCCTAATCCTAACCCGTACGATCACACTAACCCGCGCCCTCACACGTACGCTCCCCCTAAACCGCTGTCGTACCCTCACCTGGACCCTAAACCGTCCCTGTCCCCTAACACTAACCCTAGCCCGAACCCTAACCCTAACCCTTCCCCGAAACCTTCCCTCACCCGTCCCCTAATCCTAACCCGTACGCTCACACTAACCCGCGCCCTCACATGTACGCTGCCCCTAAACTGTTGTTGTACCCTCACCTGCACCCTAAACCGTCCCCGTCCCCTAACCCTAACCCTAGCCCGAACCCTAACCCTAACCCTTCCCCGAAACCTTCCCCTCACCCGTCCCCTAATCCTAAACCATACGCTAACACTAACCCGTGCCCTCACACATACGCTCACCCTAAACCGTTGTTATACCCTCACCCGTACCCTAAACCGTCTCGTCCCCTAACCCTAACCCTAGCCCAAACCCTAACACTAACCCTTCCCCGAAACCTTACCCTCACCCTTCCCCTAATCCTAACCCTTACGCTATCACTAACCTGTGCCCTCACACGTACGCTCACCCTAAGCCGTTTTCGTACCCCCATCCGGACCCTAAACCATCCCCGTCCCCTAACCCTAACCCTAGCCCGAACCCTAACCCTTACACTTCTCCGAAGCCTGACCCTCACCCGTCCCCTAATCCTAACCTGTACGCTAACAATAACCCGCGCCCTCACACGTATGCTCCCCCTAAAGCGTTGTCGTACCCACACCTGGACCCTAAACCGTCCCAGTCCCCTATCCCTAACCCTAGCCCGAACCCTCACCCTAACCCTTCCCCGAAGCCTTACCCTCACCCGTCCGCTAATCCTAACCCATACGCTAACACTAACCCGCGCCCTAACACGTACGCTCCCCCTAAAGCGTTGTCTTACCCTAACCTGGACCCTAAACCATCCCCGTCCCCTAACCCTAACCCTAACCCTAACCGGACCCTAAACTGTCCCATTCCCCTAACCCTAACCCTAGCCCGAACCCTAACCCGAACCATTCCCCGAAGCCTTACCCTCACGCATCCCCTAATCCTAAACCGTACGTAACACTAACCCGTGCCCTCACACGTACGCTCACCATAAACCGTTGTCGTGCCATCACCCGGACCCTAAACCGTCCCCATCCCCTAACCCTAACCCTAGCCCGAACCCTAACCTAACACTTCCCCGAAGCCTTAACCTCACCCGTCCCCTAATCCTAGGCCGTACGCTAACACTAACCCGTGAACTCACACGTACGCTCACCCTAAACCATTCTCGTACCCTCACCCGGACCCTTAACCGTCCCCGTCCCCTAACCCTAACCCTAGCCCGAAACCTAACCCTAACCCTTCCCCGAAACCTTACCCTCACCCGTCCCCTAATCCTAAGCCGTACGTTAACACTAACCCTTACCCTAACACTTTTGCTCAACCTAAACCATTGTTGTACCCTAACCTGTACCCTATACCGTCCCCGTCCCCGTCCACTAAACCTAACCGTAAGCCTAACCCTAACCCTTACCCGAAGCCTTACCCTAACCTTCCCCTAATCCTAACCCATATGCTAACACTAACCTGTACCCTATCACGTACACTCACCCTAAACCGTTGCTGTACCCTAACCTGTTCCCTAAACCATCCCCTATCCCTAACTCTAACCCTAAGCTTTACCCGAAGCCTTACCCTAGCCCGTCCTCTAATCCTAACACATACGCTAACACTAACCCATACCCTAACATATACGCTCAGCGTAAACCTTTGTCGTACCCTAACCTGTATCCTAAACTTTACCCATCCCCGTCCCCTAATCCTAACCCTAACGCTTACCCAAAGCCTTACCCTAACCCGTCCCCTAATTCTACCCGTACACCAATACTAACCCGTACCCTAACACGTATGCTCACCCTAAATCACTGTCGTACACTAAACTGTACCGTAAACCATCCCCATCCCCTAATCCTAAACCTAACCCTAACCCTAACCCTAACCCTAACCCTAATCACTAACCCTAACCCTAACCCTAACCCTAGCCTGAACCCTAACCCTAACCCTTCCCCGAAGCCTTCCCCTCACCCGTCCCCTAATCCTAACCCGTACGCTCACACTAACCCGTGCCCTCACACGTACGCTCCCCCTAAACCGCTGTCGTATCCTCACCTGGACCCTAAACCGTCCCCGTCCCCTAACACTAACCGTAGCCCGAACCCTAAACCTAACCCTACCCCGAAGCCTTCCCCTCACCCGTCCCCTAATCCTAACCCGTACGATCACACTAACCCGCGCCCTCACACGTACGCTCCCCCTAAACCGCTGTCGTACCCTCACCTGGACCCTAAACCGTCCCTGTCCCCTAACACTAACCCTAGCCCGAACCCTAACCCTAACCCTTCCCCGAAACCTTCCCTCACCCGTCCCCTAATCCTAACCCGTACGCTCACACTAACCCGCGCCCTCACATGTACGCTGCCCCTAAACTGTTGTTGTACCCTCACCTGCACCCTAAACCGTCCCCGTCCCCTAACCCTAACCCTAGCCCGAACCCTAACCCTAACCCTTCCCCGAAGCCTTCCCCTCACCCGTCCCCTAATCCTAAACCATACGCTAACACTAACCCGTGCCCTCACACGTACGCTCCCCCTAAACCGTTGTCGTGCCCTCAACCGGACCCTAAGCTCTCCCCGTACCCTAACCCTAAACGTAGCCCGAACCCTAACCCTAACCCTTCTCCGAAGCCTTATCCTCACCCGTCCCCTACTCCTAAGCCATACGCTAACACTAACCCGTGCCCTCACACATACGCTCCCCCTAAACCGTTGTTATACCCTCACCCGGACCCTAAACCGTCTCGTCCCCTAACCATAACCGTAGCCAGAACCCTAACCCTAACCCTTCCCCAAAGCCTTACCCTCACCATTCCCCTAATCCTAAGCCGTACGCTAACACTAACCTGTGCCCTCACACGTACGCTCACCCTAAACCGTTGTCGAACACTCACCCGGACCCTAAACCGTCCCCGTCCCCTAACCCTAACCCTAGCCCAAACCCTAACACTAACCCTTCCCCGAAACCTTACCCTCACCCTTCCCC